>NC_136662.1:0-7444 GCF_903797595.1 Erithacus rubecula | reverse complement strand
TTTCTGAAATGAAGAATTTACTAACCAGGCCAATGACAGTAATCAGTGAACTGGTAGTTCTAGATTTTCTGGTTTTACCTGGTCTTGTTTGTCGCTGCACCTTTAGAAATCAGCTGTTTAATGAATGCAAGAGAATCCTGCAACTATGGATCTGTTTTCTTATGAATTACTTATGAATTACTGCCGTCTTAAACCTGGGTAGATGGAGTTTTCTGTTGAGGGAGAGATGAGGATTTTGTTTGAACTTTGATGCATGTAGGGCGGTACATTTGGTGTGGTGATGATACAAAAAGTACAGGTCTGTGTTGTCAGTTAACAGGGCTATATAGTTTTGCAGCAACTTCTCTGTTTATATTTTGAAAAGGTAAGATGGGGAGGTTTAGACTCTACTCTGGTTTGACGCTGGCCAAATGCCAGGCACCCCCAACAGTCACTTGCTCACCCTCCCCTGCCACAGCCGTACAGAGGAGGGAAAAACTTAATGAAGGCTTCATGAGTGTGATAAGGACTGGGAGAAAACACTCCAAGGGCAAAACAGGCTTGACATAAAGGTACAAAGTGAATTTATTACTAACAAAATCAGAGGAGGATAACAAGAAGTAAAATAAACCCTGAAAAACACCTTTTCTTCTCCCAACGCGTCCCTCCTTCCCACTGACAGCGCAGGGAGACGGGGTGGGGGTTTTGGTCAGTTTGTCACCTGAGATTTTCTTGCGCTTGGCTCAGGGTCTGGAGTCCTTCCCCTGTGAGGCCATGGGGTCCCTCACAGTTCTCTGTGAACTTCTACATGGGTTCACTCTCACGAGCAGCAGTCCTGCCAAAACTGCTGTGTTGTGGGTCACTCTTCCAACAGGGTGTATCCCTTCAAGGACAGGCTACTTCAGCCTGGGAACAGGGGTCTTTTCTCTCCACTGGGTTTCCCACAGCCTCCTCCAGGAGATCACCTGCTTCAGTGTGAGCATCTCCCCCATGGGCTGTGGGTGGATCTCTGCATCCCCCGTGGATCCCCATGGGCTGCAGAGAAACAGCTACTTCACCATGGTCGTCACCACAGTCTGTAGAGGAATCTCAGCCCTGGTGCATGGACTCCTTCTGCACTGACCTTGATGTCCCTGTATTGTTTTCCATCTCATGTGCTCACCTCCTACACTATTGTGGCTGAAATTGAAACTGCATCTCTACTTTTGTTTTAATTTCTTCTGAAATCTGTTATCACAGAGGTGTTGCCACTATCTCTAATTGCCCCAGCCTTGGCCAGCAGCACATGAATCTTCAGAGCCACCAGGGATTGGCTCTTCCAAACATGGTGAAAGCTTCCAGCAGCTAATCACAGAAGCCACCTCTGTGGCCCCCCAGCTACCTACCAAAAATCAGGCTGTGCAAAACCAACACAGACATTAGCCTGTCACGTCAGTATGTTAGTACAGCTGGGCTTTGGGTACCCTGCATAGAACTGGAAAAAAAAGCCTTTTGCTGTTTCACAAGCAACATTTTACACTAACCAAACTACTTTTGTGGTGAAGGGGAGCAGTGCTCAAGAGGAGGCATTCATGTGGTGCAGGTACTTGCAATTTGGGAGAGTATTATGGGAAGCAGAGATTCAACTACTGTAAAAATTATTTTTTATACTTGGAAGCAACAGATAACAGTTTGGTTCAATTATCTTAGTACTATTTTTCTGCTCCTGTCAGCAATTCTCACATCAGTTTTGGGCCTGAAAGTGTAAGTTCATTTTGATCTTTGAAATTGCAGAAATGTAACTCTCTGACTAAATGTTCATATTTAAAAAAAGGTTAAGAGTTTAGTCCCTGCTGACAAGCTATCTGGGATGTTGTATTATATAATGCCTTTTTGAGAAACATATTTACAAGTAATAGAACATTATTTTTAGAACAATTAAATGTATGTATGTTACATTTTTGTTATCTCTAGCATGCATGTGCTTGTTATTATGTAGACTGTAGAGAATGTACAAAAGGGAGCAGTTGTCAGTCACTTCTGCATTTTGGAGTCCTACATGTTTTCCACTAGCTGCTCAGCAAAAGCAAATTGAAGAGTCTTACTCTGTAGAGATTTATGGACATGGTCCACACATGGTGTGTATATACTGAAAGTCGTTGATCAAAAGAGAAGTCTTCAGCCGAACTGGTGCTGTGAAGTTTCATGTGTTAGAGCTGTTAAAAGATTTTGACACAACGTAATTTTCATTAGTTAATTTATTACATGAACTGCAGTGTGTTCACTGCACTGTTTATTCTTTTGACTATTTCCTGTTGTGCAAAGTAATTCTGAGCTGGTCTCATAACACTTGGCAGTTGAAACAGGAGGGACAATATTTGTGTAGTAGATTATATTGTATCCCTTTTTTACTCCTGGTTTATAGAAGGTAGTGTGAGAGCTCTTTGCTCAAGACTGCTTAGTGATAAAACCATAGGGAAACTCCCTCTCTTGACTAACCTTTGGTACTTGCAGAGCTGGTAGGAACAAATTGCATTGTTGCTTGTGGGTTAAGATTACAGAGACTGGGGCAAAAGGATTTAAGTCCAGCCAGATAGGAATAAAAAAGACAGGTGTTATCACTTTATTAGTCCATTCAGAATCCTACCTTAAAGTATTTAAGATCTAGTTCAGTTAGAAATAATTAAAAATTTTTCATTTAGAAGAAAAACTTTCACTAGCAGTAATTCTTCAGGAATAAAGAGAACTTGGATTTCTAATACAGAATTTCTAGACAGAACACTTGATTATAGGTTAAATCAAAAACTTACGGGACAGATCAGTCAAATTTGTATTTGGATTTGATTAGGTCTAAGAAATAAGTTTCTATTGAGTGGGTTTGTTGCATTTTTTTTTCATACAGGTATGGAATTCTTGTACATTACATACTTTTGAGATTGATCTGGATACTAGCCCCTGCTTATCTGAGGAGGCATAACAAAGAGATTAATTGTCAACCAGTCAGATGTATCAATTATAGTGTTGTTGCTAGCTAACTTTAAAACACAAAAATTGAGCTAGTGGCATGAAAAAGAATTCCTATTCTTTATGATACAACAAAGTAATAACCATTTTATGAAAAATGAATTAAAAGTTGTTTGGGTTTTTTTTCAGTGGAGGCATAGGGTCAAGTGTAGTTTATAAAATTGTTTTGAATGCTTTCCTGATCACATTTTTCAACTACTGAAAATAGACACCATAACCAGAATACCTTATGTAGGGTTTTAATTGTTAAGTTCTGACAAGAGATGTTAAATAGTCTTAAGCTGAATTGAAGGGGGAAAACAAGCTGAGATTTTTGTATTGTTTTGGTTTGGTTATGAATGCTTGTTGTTGCTTTTAAGAAATGGCAATAGCAACTACTGTGTTTGTAGTACTAATAGTTCATGAAAAGAGAATGGACAAATAATAATTTAAAAATGCTGCTTAGTGTTAATAAAATTGTCTCATTTTTATTATCTCTACTAATTTTGCTAATCTCCATGATTATTCTATGAAGCAAATTAAATTGCAATCATTTTCCTCAGTGATAATCTATTTATCGAAATTCAGCTTGTTTTAGTGGCCCAAGAGGTGCTTTTGTTGTCATGGAGACCCTTTCTACAACTGTGGTGTTTTTTGCATTGGAAGTGAGACCCTTAATTCTGCTCTGTTGCTGCAGTATCGAAGTCAGGGTAATGCCTCAAAAGCCTTATACTTAAAATTTTATTGTCCTAGGTCAAAACAGAGGACAGATGAAGGAGCTGCTATAAAGTACTAAAGAAAAACACCAAACAAGAAAACTTTCCTTTTGCCAGTGGTTCTCTCTAAGCCTGTTTCATTTCTTGGCGATTAAGGTTTCTTATTAAATGTTTCCAGATTTGTTTCTCTTTCCACTTCCCTGTATTTCAATATTCAGATCAGATACAGATTTTGAGTTACATGGGTTACATGATAAGCATGTTGTTCTTCAGGAATCCAGTGTATTGAATAGTTCCAGCAGAGACTGGAGAATTGGAGAAAGGGACACCCGTGAAACTCCTTGGAAGCTTACAGCGTCATCTCCAACTCACTACTCAGGGACACTTGATCACCCTCATTCTGGAAGATTCTTGGGAAGCAGAAGCAGATTGGTAAGAACTGTTAATGTGTGATAGTTTGAAAAAAATACTGAAACCCCAGGGTTTTACTTTAGTCTTCCCAATCTGAAAAGCTGTCAGCAAGGGCTCTCTGTAACATTTTTAGATAAGTAAATCTTATTAATTCAAGATGGAGTAAAAGCTTGAAGATAGAACATTCAGAGGATGAAAATAGTGATGTATATTAGTTACTAAAAGTTTAAAAATACATTTTGAAGTCAGTAGCTCTGCAAAAGTCCATTAAAAAAAAAAAAAAAAGAGAGGGTGATTAGAATCTCAGAAATTATGTCCTGTGCATGACAAAGTTGATATTATTTATACTTTTTTCCCTCAGGTATTTCCACGGGGGTTGTTTTTTGGATATACTAGCTTTATGAGTTAACACAAAGTTCATGAGCTTGGAGATCTGCTTTAGGAAATTCACTTGTGAGGTGTAGTTCATATTCTGATTGTTTTTACATGCTGCTTACGTCATACCGTGGGAATAATGGTTACCTGCCATTCAAGACTTGCGCCCAAATAATTTGTCTTAACTGGGTTCTAGAATGTGCCTTTGGAACTCCAGGAAAAAAGTAGCTTGTTTGTGATATGCTTATGTGTTTTAGAGTGACAGTAAAATAGTTTGAAGCACAGTAGAATTATTCAGGTAAGGAAAGCAGAAGACTGAACAAGGTTGGTGGGACAACAGTGAAATAAAAATTCTTCTCACTTTCAAAGTGAAAGATGTTTGGGTTTGTGAGAGTTAAACAGGTGTTGGTGTTGGTGTTCTTAGGTGACTTCAAGGCGAAGACACTGAGATACTGAGGGGTGAGGAGGGAGGAACTAGTGTGCACATGTTGGCCATCAGGGGAAGTCATGGTAGATGTCTACATATAGTTTAAATGCAAGTGGAATATGTGGTTCTAAGTGGTCTACATATCTAGCTAAATTACTGCTATTAATTTTCAAGATGAAAACCCTTTTTCCTCCCATTAAGTTTAATTACTCTTTTAAAGTGAATTCTAATGCAAGTGAACCTTGCAGAAGACACTCTGAAAATTCCACATATCAGGTGGTAAAAGGGAAAGTAATCTGGCTTTGTGCTTGGTTTCTGATGTTAGTCTCCCTGTTTGTTTGGTTTTTTTTTTTTTTTGATGGGATGAGGGAAATATTTAAGAGATTTCTCAGTTTGAAGGAGTAAGAAGCTGTGGCTTAAACTTAGTAAAAACCATAACTAAGTAGAAATAAAACACAGATATAACATGCTCTGATTTTGTTGATCTTTAAAGGAACTTGGTTGTAGATAATTTCTGGGAAGACAAACAGCTCGGTTCAGCTTATTGATTGCGCTCAACTTTTTTATATGAAAATATAAACCTGAGGTATTTAAAGTAGAAAATGAATGCCTTTGACTGTAAGTAACCAGGTAAACAACTTTGTAGGCTATTCCAAACGTTTTTTGAAGTCCTGTAGTACTAGTTTCTGAAAACTGTTTTAATTTAGTGCTGTACACTGCAAACAAAATTGTTTTGTACCTGTCCTTTACTCTGAATTCCTTCAGTTGCACTTAAGCTTATTGTAATCAAAATATACTTGTTTCAAACAGTTTTCCTGAAGCTCACTCCTTACTTAATTGTATTTTAGGTTGATAAAAAATAAGTTGGATTACTTAAACTGTTAAATAAAGTAATGTAGGTCTTCAGTTTTGGCTATTTTTGCACAGCAAAATCTGTTCCCTCGGGGATTTGTAAAGCTGTATTTAATTATGTTTATAGCATCTTACAGGCCAAGAATATAACTTTTTCCCCCTTTTTATAACAATTTTTTGTTGTAAGCCAGATCTATCTCTAAAGGAAATATAATGTTGATTGTTACAGGAACTGACTTTTTTTGGTAGGACTGTATTGAGTAAACGTGGAAATAATAATCAAGAGCACAAGCATCATTCCTATGTTATTTTTAAAGAAAAGGTTTTGTATCTAAAGTTATTCTTTACCCTTCTTGTGAGTTTTAGATTATGTACACTTTTGTGCAGTGTAAGTGCATATGATACACTACGTAATTTATTTTTTAATGTTATTTCAGTCTACATCTTCCTCTCATTTCACATCTGGGTGTTCTGGTGAGTCTGAGAGAACTCAGGGAGCATATTCAAGACTGCATAGCCAGCAACAAGATAATGATTCAAAGAGACCTAAACTATCTTGTACATCTACCTCTTCTGTGAGAAGTAATGGCTTGACTGCCCTTTCAGGTGAGAGGTTGATTGCTTGACCTGAGTTACATCAAAATTGTCTGAGTAGTAAGGTCAGGTTTTATCAAATTTTAAAAGACTTGCTTCAGATATTATGCTTACATCTTTCTTAAGTAATAAAAATGTGTGCCTATCTAAAGGGTATGTTCATAATAATAGCAGTATCCAAAGTTCTGAGTATGCTGTTATGTGGTCCTTTGAAAATCCAATTGTACTCCTGTCATTTTGGAATTATTATCTGTACTTATTCCATTTGTGGTCAAACTGATCTGCATGGCTCAAACATACCTTAATTGTTTAAGATTTCAAGAAAAGAATGAGTGCAGCTGCTCTGATTTCATGAGTCAAATGGTGTTGATACATCAACATGTGTCAGGGACAGCCGAAAGGAAACCTTTACCATACTTAGCAATATGTTCAAGCATGTTCATGTCATGGCTGGTTGGAGTGCTGTTGTTAGGGGTTGGGAAAGAAAGCATTCCTTTTTCAGCAGGGCCTGAACTCATTCTCTAGGTCCTGGTAAAGAAACATTCTACACTAAGAGCTCATTCAGGAAAACCTGAGGTTTTCGTTAAAGCCATGAATAAGTTTGGATAGACAGAATTTATGCAATATGCCAACTAATGGTCAAAGCCTACACCGAAAATATTTCTAAACCATTTTGATACAGATCATTAGATTAATTCAGATTACCCCTGTGAGCATAGATGAATGTGTTTTTTTAATATTCCCTTATGCAATTGCACTGCCATCCAAATAAAAATTACTGAATTCTTGCTTAAACCTCAGTATTATTGATACTTTCTTATTCTATTAATGAAACAACAACTATTAACATGTCTCATTATGTTGTAGGACTGTTTATCTTCCCATTTCTACATTGATTGGTCATCACACTGCTGGCCAACGAGTGCTTAAATTTAGTTTTCTAAGTTAGCAGTGAAGCAATAACAAGGTGAATGTTTCAGAGCCGTTGAAGAAAACTCTTTTGGAGCAGGAGTTTTGTCCACAGCTGATAAATATAGTTTGCTATGCAATTGTTGGAGCTGTTAACAAAAAATGAGATCCGTTTTTAAACTGAAGCGTTTTGCTCTGT